>NW_026635187.1:1560000-1577350 GCF_028554395.1 Pezoporus wallicus | reverse complement strand
TTGCTGCGCTGCAGAGAGCAGCCTCTGGACTGATTCCATTCAAATGCTTTTCCTGTATGAATGTGAGCAGTGAAAGCAACGATGGAGGCACCAATGTAAAGGTGATTGTGTGCTGAACAGGTCCAGCACCAGCTTTCAATCCTGGCTCTTCTGCTGTGGGGGCAGAGGCCAAACGTTCGTGCTGTACTCACTGTGCTGCTGGGCAGATGAGAGAGACCACCTGAGAATTTGGGTTCAAATGGACTTTTAGGTATGAAACCGAAAAGAGACTGCAATGATGTTGACACCGTTGCAAAGCTGCTTGTGTGCTGAAGAGGCCCAGCACTAGCTTTCCCTGCTGGTCCTTCTGCTGTGGGAGCAGATGCCACTGTTCATTCTGTGCTGACTGTGTTGCTGCGCAGCAGAGAGCAGCCTCTGGACTGATTCCATTCAAATGCTTTTCCTGTATGAATGTGAGCAGTGAAAGCAACGATGGAGGCACCAATGTAAAGGTGATTGTGTGCTGAACAGGTCCAGCACCAGCTTTCAATCCTGGCTCTTCTGCTGTGGGAGCAGAGGCCAAACGTTCGTGCTGTACTCACTGTGCTGCTGGGCAGCTGAGAGAGACCACCTGAGAATTTGGGTTCAAATGGACTTTTAGGTATGAAACCGAGGAGAGACTGCAATGATGGTGACACCGTTGCAAAGCTGCTTGTGTGCTGAAGAGGCCCAGCACTAGCTTTCCCTGCTGGTCCTTCTGCTGTGGGAGCAGATGCCACTGTTCATTCTGTGCTGACTGTGTTGCTGCGCAGCAGAGAGCAGCCTCTGGACTGATTCCATTCAAATGCTTTTCCTGTATGAATGTGAGCAGTGAAAGCAACGATGGAGGCACCAATGTAAAGGTGATTGTGTGCTGAACAGGTCCAGCACCAGCTTTCAATCCTGGCTCTTCTGCTGTGGGGGCAGAGGCCAAACGTTCGTGCTGTACTCACTGTGGTGCTGGGCAGCTGAGAGGCAGATTCCACTGTTCATTCTGTGTTGACTGTGTTGGTGTGCAGCAGAGAGCAGGTTCTGGACTGATTCCATTCAAATGCTTTTCCTGTATGAAAGTGAGCAGTGAAAGCAACGATGGAGGCACCGATGTGAAGGTGATTGTGTGCTCAACAGGCCCAGCACCAGCTTTCCCTCCTGGCTCTTCTGCTGTGGGAGCAGAGGCCAAACGTTCGTGCTGTACTCACTGTGGTGCTGGGCAGCTGAGAGAGACCACCTGAGAATTTGGATTCAAATGGACTTTTAGGTATGAAACCGAGGAGAGACTGCAATGATGGTGACAACGTTGCAAAGCTGACTGTGTGCTGAAGAGGCCCAGCACTAGCTTTCCCTGCTGGTCCTTCTGCTGTGGGAGCAGATGCCACTGTTCATTCTGTGCTGACTGTGTTGCTGCGCAGCAGAGAGCAGGCTCTGGACTGATTCCATTCAAATGCTTTTCCTGTATGAGTGTTAGCAGTGAAAGCAACGATGGAGGCACCAATGTAAAGGTGATTGTGTTCTGAACAGGTCCAGCACCAGCTTTCAATCCTGGCTCTTCTGCTGTGGGGGCAGAGGCCAAACGTTCGTGCTGTACTCACTGTGCGGCTGGGCAGCTGAGAGAGACCACCTGAGAATTTGGATTCAAATGGACTTTTAGGTATGAAACTGAGGAGAGACTGCAATGATGGTGACACCATTTCAAAGCTGACTGTGTGCTGAAGAGGCCCAGCACCAACTTTCCCTGCTGACCCTTCTGCTGTGGGAGCAGACGCCACTATTCATTCTGTGCTGACTGTGTTGCTGCGCAGCAGAGAGCAGGCTCTGGACTGATTCCATTCAAATGCTTTTCCTGTATCAATGTGAGCAGTGAAAGCAATGATGGAGGCACCGATTCAAAGGTGATTGTGTGCTGAACAGGTCCAGCACCAGCTTTCAATCCTGGCTCTTCTGCTGTGGGAGCAGAGGCCAAACGTTCATTCTGTGCTGACTGTGTTGCTGCGCGGCAGAGAGCAGGCTCTGGACTGATGGCATTCATCTGCTTTTCGTGTATGAATGTGAGCAGTGAAAGCAATGATGGAGGCACCGATGCAAAGGTGAGTGTGTGCTGAAGAGGCCCAGCATCAGCTTTCCCTCTTCTTTCTTCTGCTGTAGGATAGAGGCCAAACGTTCGTGCTATACTCCCAGTGCTGCTGGGCCGCTGAGAGCCACCACCTGAGAATTTGTATTCAAATGGACTTTTAGGTATGAAACCGAGGAGAGTCTGCAATGATGGTGACTCTGTTGCAAAGCTGATTGTGTGTTGAAGAGGCCCAGCCCCAGATTTGCCTCCTGTCTCTTCTGCTGTGGGAGCTCAGGCCAAACGTTCATTCTGTGCTGACTGTGTTTCTGTGAGGCAGATAGCAGGCTCCGGAGAGATTGCATTCAAATGCTTTTCATGTATGCAAGTGAGCAGTGAAAGCAATGATGGATTCAGCTTTGCAAAGCTGACTGTGTGCTGGAGATTCCCAGCACCAGCTTTCCCTCCTGGCTCTTCTGCTGTTTGAGTAAAGAACAAACGTTCATGCTCTACTCACTGTGCTGCTGGGTAGGCGCGAGCAAGCTCTGCAGATGTTGCTTTCAAATGCACTCTTAGATATGAAAGTGAGCAGTGATAGCAATGATGGAGGCACCGTTGCAAATCTGACTCACATGTGAGTGAACTGAAGAGGGGAGCAAGGGCCATGACTGATCGTCCCATGAGAGCTACGTCTTCAGTCTCTGGTGATCAGTTTCCCAGATGGAATGGAAGAGCTGTTTTTACTCCAGCTCCTGTGATAACGAAGAATAATCCCTTTCACCACGACTTAAGTGTCCAACGCTGTGACGACCATTAGAGGGGCCCTGCCTCCAGCCAGGTGGAGGTAGGGGACAATCGGATTTACTGGACTGTGTGGATCAGATGGCCTGGCACATCAGTCCCACAGAAGTATAAGGCTCTAGTAGATACCGGTGCACAGTGTACCCTGATGCCATCAAGCTGTCAAGGGGTGGAACCCATCTACATTTCTGGAGTAACAGGAGGATCCCAAGCTTTGACTGTGCTGGAGGCTGAAATCAGCCTGACTGGGAGGGAATGGCAAAAGCACCCTATTGGGACTGGTCCAGAGGCTCCATGCATCCACGGCATAGACTACCTCAAGAGAGGGTACTTCAAAGACCCAAAAGGGTACCGGTGGGCTTTTGGTATTGCTGCTTTGGAGACTGAGGAAATTGAGCAGCTGTCCACCTTGCCTGGTCTCTCAGAAGATCCCTCTGCTGTGGGGTTGCTGAAAGTTGAAGAACAACAAGTGCCAATTGCAGAGCAACACAGAGGTAAACTCATCTGGGCTGCTGCACTGTGGAAAGATATTGCTGCCCGGGTGCAGAACCTGGTGGTGAAGGTACATCATGTAGATGCCCATGTACCCAAGAGTCGGGCCACTGAGGAACACCAGAACAACCAACAAGTGGATAAAGCGGCTAAGATTGAAGTGGCTCAGATGGACTTAGATTGGCAACATAAAGGTGAATTATTTTTGGCCCGGTGGACCCATGACACTTCAGGCCATCAGGGCAGAGATGCAACATATAGATGGGCCCGTGATCGAGGGGTGGACTTACCAATGGACACTATTGCCCAGGTTATTCATGAGTGTGAAACATGTGCTGCAATTAAACAAGCCAAGCGGTTAAAGCCTCTTTGGTATGGAGGACGATGGTTGAAGTATAAATATGGGGAGGCCTGGCAGATTGACTATATCACACTGCCACCAACCCGCCAAGGCAAGCGCCATGTGCTTACCATGGTGGAAGCAACCACTGGGTGGCTGGAAACACATGCTGTGCCCCATGCCACTGCCCGGAACACTATCCTGGGCCTTGAGAAACAGATTTTGTGGCAACACGGCACCCCAGAGAGAATTGAGTTGCTGTTGCCTGCTGTGTAATAATTTTATAGCCCATCAACTAGATGTCTCCAGGTCACCAGCGACTGGCCCTGACTTCCCTCCAGCCATCAACCCAACAGAGAATGAACTTTGAACATCATGGGCCGAATGGACTCGGCAGCATTATAGGGATTGGTCCATGCACTAAGAAAATTATCTTTTCCTCTTGGTCTGTATGTATATGGATGTATATATGTGGGAGAGCGATGGTGTATTGAAAATGTGGGATCTGAGCACGATGTGAATGGTATGGAATAAAGGGTGGATATTGTCCTGGGTTCAGCAGTAGCAGTCATGTTTTTCCTTTGTGTTAGCTGGTGCAGTGCTGTGTTTTGACTTCCAGCCTGAGAACAGTGTTGGTGAAGCCGGTGTTTGCAGTTGTTGCTAAGTGATGTTTACCCTGACCAAGGACTTTGTGAGGCTCATGCTCTGCCAGGGAGGAGGCGAAGCTCTGAGGAAGCAGAGATGGGGCGCCTGACCCGGGCTAGCCAGGGAGGTATTCCATACCACAGCATGACATGTGTCATGCCCGGGGTGGGGGGTAACTGGGAGTTACCCGGAAGGACACGGGCTTCCGGGTGGGACTCGTTTCTTTGCCGGTGGTATCGTATTCTCTTCCCTTGTTATTTTCCCTTATCATTGTTGTAGTTGATAGTAGCAGTGGTGATTTGTGTACATTGGTTGCTGGACTGTTCTTGTCTCAACCCGTAGGAGTTGCACTCTTTCGATCCTCCTCCCCGTTCCTCCGGGAGCGGGGAAGCGGAGAGCCCCGGGGTGGGGGGGGACACGGCCCTCAATTGTTGTCAGCTCGGCACCACTCACTGGGAGTGAGTGAACAAGTTACCTGACTGGGTTTAAACCACGAAAGCTCCCACAACAGAAGAGCCAGGAGGAAAAGCTAGTGCTGGGCCTCTTCAGCACACAGGCAGCTTTGCAACGGTGTCTCCATCATTTCTTTCACTGCTCACTGTCATACATGAAAGTGCATTTGAATGCAACCTCTCCAAAGCCTGCACTCTGCTGCCCAGCAACACACTGAGCAGAGCAGGAATGTTTGGCCTCTGCTCCCACAGCAGAAAAGCCACGAGGGAAAGCTGATGCTGGGATTATTCAGCTCACAGTCAGCTTTCAAGTGTGTCACCATCATTGCTATCACCATTCACTTTCATACCTGAAAGAGCATTTGAATTCAACCTCTCTGAAGCCTGCACTCTGCTGCCCAGCAGCACAGTCAGTAGAGCATGAGAGGTCGTTCTTTCCTCCCACAGCAGAAGAGCCAGCAGGGAAAGCTGGTGCTGGGAATCTTCAGCACACAGTCAGCTTTGCAAAGGTGAATACATCATTGCTTTCACTGCTCACTTTCATATACGAAAAGCATTTAAATGCAATCAGTCCAGCGCAGAATGAACGTTTGGCCTCTGCTCCCACAGCAGAAGAGCCAGGAGGCAAATCTGGTGCTGGGCCTTTTCAGCACACAATCAACTTTGCAACGGAGTCACCATCATTGCAGTCTCTCCTCGGTTTCATACCTAAAAGTCCATTTGAATAGAAATTCTCAGGTGGTCACTCTCAGCTGCCCAGCAGCACAGTGAGTACAGCACGAACGTTTGGCCTCTGCTCCTACAGCAGAAGAGCCAGGATTGAAAGCTGGTGCTGGACCTGTTCAGCACACAATCACCTTTACATTGGTGCCTCCATCGTTGCTTTCACTGCTCACATTCATACACGAAAAGCAGATGAATGCCATCAGTCCAGAACCTGCTCTCTGCCGCGCAGCAACACAGTCAGCACAGAATGAACGATTGGCCTCTGCTCCCACAGCAGAAGAGCCAGGAGGGAAAGCTGGTGCTGGGCCTCTTCAGCACACAGTCAGCTTTGCAACGGTGTCACCATCATTGCAATCTCTCCTCGGTGTCATAGCTAAAAGTCCATTTGAATACAAATTCTCGGGTGGTCGCTCTCAGCTGCCCGGCATCACAGTGAGTATAGCACGAACGTTTGGTCTCTGCTCCCACAGCAGAAGAGCCAGAAGGGAAAGCAGATGCTGGGCCTGTTCAGCACACAATCACCTTTGCATCGGTTACTCCATCATTGCTTTCACTGCTCACAGTCATACAGGAAAAGCATTTGAATGGAATCAGTCCAGAACCTGCTCTCTGCGGCGCAGCGACACAGTCAGCACAGAATGAATGTTTGGCCTCTGCTCCCACAGAAGAAGAGACAGGAGGCAAATCTGGGGCTGGGCCTCTTCAGCACGCAGTCACCTTTGCATCGGTGCCTCCATCATAGATTTCACTGCTCACTGTCATACATGAAAGTTCATTTGAATGCAACCCCTCCGGAGACTGCACTCTGCTGCCCAGCAACACACTGAGTAGAGCATGAATGTTTGGCCTCTGCTCCCACAGCAGAAAAGCCACAAGGGAAAGCTGATGTTGGGATTATTCAGCTCACAGTCAGCTTTCAAGTGTGTCACCATCATTGCGGTCACCATTCACTTTCATACCTGAAAAAGCATTTGAATACAGTTTATCTGAAGCCTGCACTCTGCTGCCCAGCAGCACAGTGAGTAGAGCATGAAAGTTTGGCCTCTGCTCCCTGTTTGACCTTATGCTCTGAGCAAAATAAAGCATGTTCAAGAGCATTCTAATAACCCACAGAGGTTCTCAACCCTAACCCTAACCCTAACCCAAAACCATTTCTCCCCTGTAACAGTAACAAAGTGAGGGGAATACTCCATAAATAGATATATAGGAAAACACAGTAAACGTAACAAAGTGAGCAAAATAAAGCATGTTCAAGAGCATTCTAATGACCCACAGAGGTTCTCAACCCTAACCCTAACCCTAAACCTAACCCTAACCCATTTCTCCACTGTAACTCTAACAAAGTGAGTGTAGAACTATATATATAGATATAAAGGAAAACACAGTAAACATAACAAAGTGAGCAAAATAAAGCATGTTCAAGAGCATTCTAATGACCCACAGAGGTTCTCAACCCTAACCCTAACCCTAACCCTAACCCTAACCCTATCCCTAACCCTAACCCTAACCCTAACCCATTTCTCCCCTGTAACAGTAACAAAGTGAGTGTAATACTATATATATAGATATACAGGAAAACACAGTAAATGAAACAAAGGGAGCAAAATAAAGCATGATCAAGAGCATTCTAATGACCCACAGAGGATCTCAACCCTAAAGCTATCCCTAACTTTGACCCTAACCCATTTCTCCCCTGTAACTGTAACAAAGTGAGTGTAGTACTATACATATAGATATAAAGGAAAACACAGTAAATGTAACAAAGTGAGCAAAATAAAGCATGTTCAAGAGCATTCTAATGACCCACAGAGGTTCTCAACCCTAACCCTAACCCTAACCCTAACCCATTTCTCCCCTGTAACTGTAACAAAGTGACTGTAATACTATGTATATAGATATATAGAAAACACAGTAAACGTAACAAAGTGAGCAAAATAAAGCATGTTCAAGAGCATTCTAATGATCCAGAGAGGTTCTCAAGCCTTACCCGAACCCTAAACCTAACCCTAACCCTAACCGTAACCCATTTCTCCCCTGTAACTCTAACAAAGTGAGTGTAATACTATATATATAGATATACAGGAAAACACAGTAAACCTAACAAAGTGAGCAAAATAAAGCATGTTCAAGAGCATTCTAATGACTCACAGAGGTTCTCAACCCTAACCCTAACCCTAACCCTAACCCTAACCCATTTCTCCCCTGTAACTGTAACAAAGTGAGTGTAATACTATATGTATAGATATATAGGAAAACACAGTAAACATAACAAAGTGAGCAAAATAAAGCTTGTAAAGAGCCTTCTAATGACCCACAGAGGTTCTCAACCCTAACCCTAACCCTAACCCTAACCCTAACCCATTCCTCCCCTGTAACTGCAACAAAGTGAGTGTAATACTATATATATAGATATATAGGAAAACACAGTAAACATAACAAAGTGAGCAAAATAAAGCTTGTTCAAGAGCATTCTAATGACCCACAGAGGTTCTCAACCCTAACCCTAACCCTAACCCTAACCCTAATCCATTTCTCCCCTGTAACTGTAACAAAGTGAGTGCAATGCTATATATATAGATATACAGGAAAACACAGTAAATGTAGCAAAGTGAGCAAAATAAAGCATGTTCAAGAGCATTCTAATGACGCACAGAGGTTCTCAACCCTAACCCTAACCCATTTCTCCCCTGTAACTGTAACAAAGTGAGTGTAATACAATATATATATATATATATATACAGGAAAACACAGTAAACGTAGCAAAGTGAGCAAAATAAAGCATGTTCAAGAGCATTCTAATGACGCACAGAGGTTCTCAACCCTAACCCTAACCCTAACCCATTTCTCCCCCGTAACTGTAACAAAGTGAGTGTAATAATATATATAGAGAGATATATAGGAAAACACAGTAAACGTAACAAAGTGAGCAAAATAAAGCATGTTCAAGAGCATTCTAACGACTCACAGAGGTTCTCAACCCTAAACCTAACCCTAACTTTGACCCTAACCCATTTCTCCCCTGTAACTGTAACAAAGTGACTGTAATACTATATATATAGATATAAAGGAAAACACAGTAAATGTAACAAAGTGAGCAAAATAAAGCATGTTCAAGAGCATTCTAATGACCCACAGAGGTTCTCAAACCTAACCCTAACCCTAACCCTAACCCTAACCCTAAACCTAACCCTAACCCTAACCCTGACCCATTTCTCCTCTGTAACTTTAACAAAGTGAGTGTAATACTATATATATATATATATAGGAAAACAGTAAACGCAACAAAGTGAGCAAAATAAAGAATGTTCAAGAGCTTTCTAATGACCCACAGAGGTTCTAAACCCTAACCCTAACCCTAAACCTAACCCTAAACCTAACCCTAACCTGTCACCCAAACCCTAACAATTAAACCTAACCATAACTCCTAAACCTAACCCTAACCCTAACGCTAACCCTAACACATCTCCCTAACCCTAACACTTAACCCTAACCATAACCCTAACCCCAATCCTAACTCCTAAGCCTAAACCGTCACCCTAACCCTAACACTTAACCCTATCCTAACTCTAACGCTAACCCTAACACATCACCCTATCCCTAGCACTTAACCCTAACCATAACCCTATCCCTAATCCTAACTCCTAACCCTAAACCGCAAACTTAACCCTAACACTTAACTCTAAAACTAACTCCTAACCCTAACACTAAAACTTACTCAACCCCCTAACCCTAACCCTAACTTTAAACCCTAACCCTAACCCCCTAACCCTAACCGTTAACCCTAACCCTAACCCCTAACGCATAAACCTAACATTAGCTCTAACCCTAACCCTAAACCTAACCCAAACCCTAATATTATCCCGGACCCTAACCCTTACCACTAACAATAATTTCCTCAACCTAACTGTAAATCCTAACCCTAAACGTAACACTTAACCCCAACCATGACCCTAACACAGAATACACGTGGGCCTTAAGTTAAAACCTAACACTATCCCATCCTAAAACAAACATGAACCCTAAATCTAACCATAACCCATAACCTAAAACCTTACCTAACTCCTAACGTAACCGCTAACTCTAATGGCTGCCACCTTAACCCTAACCCATGACCCTAACACTAGCCATAACCCCTAAACCTAATGTGTGCAACGTAACTGTAATGCTTAACCCTAACCACACCCTAATCGTAAGAGTAACACATAGTAACCCTAACCCTTACTCTAACCCCTAAAACTAACCCATCGTAAACCTAACACTTACCCTAAACCTAACCATAACCCATAACGTTAACCCTTACCCTAACTCTTAACCCTAACCCTTAACTCCAATGGCTGAAACCTTAACCCTAATCCCTGACTCCAACGCTATCCATAAGCCATCCTAACCATACACCTAAACCTAACCCCTAATACTTACCCTAACACCTAACCCTAAACCTAACACATCCTAACCCTTACCCTACCACTAACTCTTACTCTAAACCCTAACCCTTAACTCTAACCCTAAACTTAATCCATCCTAACCCATAACAATAACCTCTTCTCCCATAGGCAAAGAACCAGGCTAGAAAGCTAGTACTGGGAATGTTACCCACACAGTGAGCTTTGCTACGGTGCTGCCGAGATTGGTGTCGCTCCTCACTTTCCCACCTAAAAGTCCATTTGAATCCAACCTCTTTGGTGGTAAGTCTTGGCTGTCCAGCAGCAGAGGGAGTAGAGCACTAATGTGTGGCCTCTCAGAGCCTAAACTAGACTAATCTAATCTAACCCAACAAAGACTCGGCTGGGCTAGGCTAGCCCAGGCTAGGCTAGGATAGACTAACCTAATCTAACCCAGGCAGAACTAGGCTAGGCTCGGCTAATCTAACCCAGGCTAGGCTAATCCAGACTAGGCTAGGCTAGGTTAATCCAGACTAGGCTACGCTAGGTTAATCCAGACTAGGCTAGGCTAGGCTAATCTCACCTAGCAGTGCTAGGCTATGGTAATCTAACAGAAGCTAGGCTAATAAATGCCAGGCTAGTCTATTGTAATCTAAAGCAGGCAGAGCTAGGCTAATCTAACCTAAGACAGGCGAGGTTACGGTTAGGGTTAGGGCTATGTAATGTAATCTAACCCAGGCACAGCTAGGGTAGGCTAGGCTAATCTAAGGCAGGCTAGGCTAAAGCAGGCCTAACCTTACCCCTGACCCTAACCCTTACCCCTAACCCTAATGTCTTCAACCTAACTGTAACCCCTAACCATAAACCTAACCCTTAACCCTATCCATGACCCTAATTGTAAGGTCACATTATTACCCTAACCATTATCCTAAACCCTAACACTAACCCATTCTAAACCTAAACCATACATTAAAACTAACCATAACCCATAACCTTAACAATTACTCTAACTCTTTTTTCTAAACCCTAACTCTAATGGCTGCCAGCTTAACCCAACCCACTGACCCTAACATTAGCTATAACCCATCCTAACCATAGACCTAACACTAACCCCTGATGCTTACGCTAACACCTAAACCTAAACCTAACACATCCTAAAACTTACCATACCATTAACCCTTAGGCTAAACCCTATCCCTAGCCCCTAACTCTAAACCTAACCCTAAACCTTACCCTTAATCCACCCTAATTTCTAACCCTAATCCTCTACACTCATAGCCAAAGAACCAGGCTAGAAAGCTGGTGCTGCGCATCTTTGGCACAGAGTGTGGTTTGTTACGGTGCCACCCACCTTGGGGTCGCTCCTCACATTCCCACCCAAAAGTCCATTTGAATCCAACCAATTTGGTGGTACCCTAGGCTGCCCAGCAGCATGGCCAGCAGAGCTCTCTAGCCTGGTTCTTTGGCTATGGGAGTACAGGATTAGGGTTACAAGTTAAGGCGGATTAAGGTTAGGGCAAGGTTTAGGGTGATGGTTAGAGTTAGGGGTTGGGGTTACGGTTTAGGTTAGGGGTTATTGGTGTGTTTTAGAATGTGTTAGGCTTAGGTTTAGGGTTAGGTGTTAGGGTAAGTATTAGGGGTTAGGTTTAGGTGTATGGTTCGGATGGGTTATGGCTAGTATTAGGGTCAGCGGTTATGGTTAAGGTGGCAGCGATTAGAGTTAGGGGTTAGAAATAAGAGAATAAGGGTTAAGGTTATGGGTTATGGTTAGGTTTAGGGCAAGGGGCAGGTTTAGGATGGGTTAGTGTTAAGGGTTAGGGTAATGGTTAGGGGTCTTATGTGTTACTCTTATGATTAGGGTAATGGTTAGGCTTAAGTGTTAGGTTTACGGTTAGGGGTTACAGTTAGGTTGAAGACATTGGGGTTAGGGGTAAGGGTTAGGGTCAGGGGTAAGGTTAGGCCTGCTTTAGCCTAGCCTGCCTTAGATTAGCCTAGTCTACCCTAGCTCTGCCTGGGTTAGGTTACATTACATTAGCCTAACCTAGGCTAGCTTGGCTTAGATTAGTCTAGCTCTGCCTACCTTAGATTACAATAGCCTAGCCTAGCATTTATTAGCATAGCCTCGGATAGATTACCATAGCCTAACGTGGCTAGGTTAGATTAGACTAGCCTAGGTTAGTCTGGATTAGCCTAGGCTAGCCTTCCCTGGATTAACCTAGCCTGGGTTAGATTAGCCGAGCCTAGCCTACCTCTACCTCGGTTAGATTAGGTTAGATTATCCTAGCCTAGCCTGGGTTAGCCTAGACCAGATGAGTCTGCCTAGGGTTACATTAGATTAGTCTAGTTTAGCCTGTGAGAGGCCAAACATTCGTGCTCTACTCCCTCTGCTGCTGGGCAGCCGAGACCTACCACCAAAGAGGTTGGATTCAAATGGACTTTTAGCTCCTGTCCTTCCGGGTAACTCCCAGTTACCCCCCACCCCGGGCATGACGTGCTGTGGTATGGAATACCTCCCTGGCTAGCCCGGGTCAGGCGCCCCGTCTCTGCTTCCTCACAGCTTCCCCTCCTCCCTGGCAGAGCATGAGCCTCACAAAGTCCTTGGTCAGCGTAAACGTCACTTAGCAACAACCGAAAACATCGATTTCACCAACACTGTTCTCAGGCTGGAAGTCAAAACACAGCACTGTACCAGCTACCACAAAGGAAGAAAAAAAAAAACCAAAAAAAAACCAAAACAAACAAACAAACAAAAAAAAACATGACTGCTACTGCTGAACCCAGGACATAAGCCTAACACATCATAAACCTTACTCTAACACTTACCCTAAACCCTAACCCTAACCCTAACCCTAAACCCTTAGCTATAACCCCTAACGGTAACCATAATCCTTAACTGTAAGCCTAATTTTAAACCCTAACCCTACCCCCTAACTGTAATCCATAACCCTAAACTTAAACCTTACCCTAAGCCTACTCCACCCTAACCCTAACTCGTAACCCTAAACTTCTAGACCCACAGCCAAAGAAGCAGGCCAGAAACCTGGTGCTAGGCATCTTCAGCACACAGTGAGCTTTGCTGCGGTGCCACCCATGTAAGTGTCGCTCCTCACTTTCCCACCTAAAAGTCCATTCGAATCCAACTTCTTTGGTGGTAGCTCTTGGCTGCCCAACAGCAGAGGGAGTAGAGCACGAATGTTTGGCCTCTCACCGGCTAAATTAGGCTAATCTGATCTAACCCAGGCTAGGCTAACCCAGGCTTGGTTGGGCAAGGCTAACCCAGGCTAGGCAAGGATAGCCTGATCTAATCTAATGCAGGCAGAGTAGGCAAGGCTAGGCTACTCTAACCCAGGCTAGGGTAAACCAGACTAGGCTAGGCTAATGTAAACCATGCTAGGTTAGGCTAGTCTAATCTAAGGTAGCAGAGCTAGGCTATGAAAATATAACCGAGGCTAGGCTAACACAGGCTAGAATAGGCTATTCTAATCTAAGGCAGGCAGAGTAGACTAGGATAGGGCAATGCAATGTAACCCAGACAGAGCTAGGGTAGGCTAGGCTAGTCTAATCTAAGGTAGCAGAGCTAGGCTATGAAAATCTAAATGAAGCTAGGCTAACACAGGCTAGGGTAGGCTATTCTAATCTAAGGCAGGCAGAGCTAGGCTAGGTTAGGGCAATGTAATCTAACCCAGACAGAGCTAGGGTAGGCTAGGCTTATATAAGGCAGGCTAGGCTAAACCAGGCCTAACCCTAACCCTTACCCTTAACCCTAACCATGACGGTAATCATAAGAGTAACATATAACTCGAAGCCTTACCCTAACAATTAAAACTAACCTAATCCTAAACCTAACACTTACCCTAAAGCTAAGCATAACCCATAACCTTAACCCTTATTATAGCTCTTATTTCTAACCCCTAACTCTAATGGCTGACACCTTAACCCTAACCCCAGACCCTAACACTATCCAAAAGCCATCCTAAGCATATACCTCACACTAATCCCTAATACTTACCCTAACACCTAACCCTAACACATCCTAAGCCTTACCCTACCACTAACCCTTTCCCTAAACCCTAACCCTAACCTGACTCTAACCCTAAACCTTACCCTAACTTTAATCCATCCTAACCCGTAACCCTAATCCTCTTCTCCCATAGCCAAAGAACCAGGCTAGAAAGCTGGTGCTGAGTATCTTCAGCACACAGTGAGCTTTGCTACAGTGCCACCGAGATTGATGTCGCTCCTTACTTTCCCACCTAAAAGTCCATTTGAATCCCACCTGTTTGGTGGTAGGTCTCGGCTGCCCAGCAGCAGAGGGAGTAGAGCACGAATGTTTGGCCTCTCACAGGCTAAACTAGACTAATCTAATGTAACCCTAGGCAGACTCATCTGGTCTAGGCTAACCCAGGCTAGGCTAGGATAATCTAACCTAATCTAACCGAGGTAGAGGTAGGCTAGGCTCGGCTAATCTAACCCAGGCTAGGTTAATCCAGGGAAGGCTAGCCTAGGCTAATCCAGACTAACCTAGGCTAGTCTAATCTAACCTAGCCACGTTAGGCTATGGTAATCTATCCGAGGCTATGCTAATAAATGCTAGGCTAGGCTATTGTAATCTAAGGTAGGCAGAGCTAGACTAATCTAAGCCAAGCTAGCCTAGGTTAGGCTAATGTAATGTAACCTAACCCAGGCAGAGCTAGGGTAGACTAGGCTAATCTAAGGCAGGCTAGGCTAAAGCAGGCCTAACCTTACCCCTGACCCTAACCCTTACCCCTAACCCCAATGTCTTCAACCTAACTGTAACCCCTAACCGTAAACCTAACACTTAAGCCTAACCATTACCCTAATCATAAGAGTAACACATAAGACCCCTAACCATTACCCTAACCCTTAACACTAACCCATCCTAAACCTGCCCCTTGCCCTAAACCTAACCATAACCCATAACCTTAACCCTTATTCTCTTATTTCTAACCCCTAACTCTAATCGCTGCCACCTTAACCATAACCGCTGACCCTAATACTAGCCATAACCCATCCGAACCATACACCTAAACCTAACCCCTAATACTTACCCTAACACCTAACCCTAAACCTAAGCCTAACACATTCTAAAACACACCAATAACCCCTAACCTAAACCGTAACCCCAACCCCTAACTCTAACCATCACCCTAAACCTTGCCCTAACCTTAATCCGCCTTAACTTGTAACCCTAATCCTGTACTCCCATAGCCAAAGAACCAGGCTAGAGAGCTCTGCTGGCCATGCTGCTGGGCAGCCTAGGGTACCACCAAATTGGTTGGATTCAAATGGACTTTTGGGTGGGAATGTGAGGAGCGACCCCAAGGTGGGTGGCACCGTAACAAACCACACTCTGTGCCAAAGATGCGCAGCACCAGCTTTCTAGCCTGGTTCTTTGGCTATGAGTGTAGAGGATTAGGGTTAGAAATTAGGGTGGATTAAGGGTAAGGTTTAGGGTTAGGTTTAGAGTTAGGGGCTAGGGATAGGGTTTAGCCTAAGGGTTAATGGTATGGTAAGTTTTAGGATGTGTTAGGTTTAGGTTTAGGTGTTAGCGTAAGCATCAGGGGTTAGTGTTGGGTCTATGGTTAGGATGGGTTATAGCTAATGTTAGGGTCAGTGGGTTGGGTTAAGATGGCAGCCATTAGAGTTAGGGTTTAGAAAAAAGAGTTAGAGTAATTGTTAAGGTTATGGGTTATGGTTAGTTTTAATGTATGGTTTAGGTTTAGAATGGGTTAGTGTTAGGGTTTAGGATAATGGTTAGGGTAATAATGTGACCTTACAATTAGGGTCATGGATAGGGTTAAGGGTTAGGTTTATGGTTAGGGGTTACAGTTAGGTTGAAGACATTAGGGTTAGGGGTAAGGGTTAGGGTCAGGGGTAAGGTTAGGCCTGCTTTAGCCTAGCCTGCCTTAGATTAGCCTAGCCTACCCTAGCTGTGCCTGGGTTAGATTACATTACATAGCCCTAACCCTAACCGTAACCTCGCCTGTCTTAGGTTAGATTAGCCTAGCTCTGCCTGCTTTAGATTACAATAGACTAGCCTGGCATTTATTAGCCTAGCTTCTGTTAGATTACCATAGCCTAGCACTGCTAGGTGAGATTAGCCTAGCCTAGCCTAGTCTGGATTAACCTAGCCTAGCCTAGTCTGGATTAGCCTAGCCTGGATTAGATTAGCCGAGCCTAGCCTAGTTCTGCCTGGGTTAGATTAGGTTAGTCTATCCTAGCCTAGCCTGGGCTAGCCTAGCCCAGCCGAGTCTTTGTTGGGTTAGATTAGATTAGTCTAGTTTAGGCTCTGAGAGGCCACACATTAGTGCTCTACTCCCTCTGCTGCTGGACAGCCAAGACTTACCACCAAAGAGGTTGGATTCAAATGGACTTTTAGGTGGGAAAGTGAGGAGCGACACCAATCTCGGCAGCACCGTAGCAAAGCTCACTGTGTGGGTAACATTCCCAGTACTAGCTTTCTAGCCTGGTTCTTTGCCTATGGGAGAAGAGGTTATTGTTATGGGTTAGGATGGATTAAGTTTAGGGTTAGAGTTAAGGGTTAGGGTTTAGAGTAAGAGTTAGTGGTAGGGTAAGGGTTAGGATGTGTTAGGTTTAGGGTTAGGTGTTAGGGTAAGTATTAGGGGTTAGGTTTAGGTGTATGGTTAGGATGGCTTATGGATAGCGTTGGAGTCAGGGATTAGGGTTAAGGTTTCAGCCATTGGAGTTAAGGGTTAGGGTTAAGAGTTAGGGTAAGGGTTAACGTTATGGGTTATGGTTAGGTTTAGGGTAAGTGTTAGGTTTACGATGGGTTAGTTTTAGGGGTTAGAGTAAGGGTTAGGGTTACTATGTGTTACTCTTACGATTAGGGTGTGGTTAGGGTTAAGCATTACAGTTACGTTGCACACATTAGGGTTAGGGGTTATGGCTAGTGTTAGGGTCACGGGTTAGGGTTAAGGTGGCAGCCATTAGAGTTAGCGGTTACGTTAGGAGTTAGGTAAGGTTTTAGGTTATGGGTTATGGTTAGATTTAGGGTTCATGTTTGTTTTAGGATGGGATAGTGTTAGGTTTTAACTTAAGGCCCACGTGTATTCTGTGTTAGGGTCATGGTTGGGGTTAAGTGTTACGTTTAGGGTTAGGATTTACAGTTAGGTTGAGGAAATTATTGTTAGTGGTAAGGGTTAGGGTCCGGGATAATATTAGGGTTTGGGTTAGGTTTAGGGTTAGGGTTAGAGCTAATGTTAGGTTTATGCGTTAGGGGTTAGGGTTAGGGTTAACGGTTAGGGTTAGGGGGTTAGGGTTAGGGTTTAAAGTTAGGGTTAGGGTTAGGGGGTTGAGTAAGTTTTAGTGTTAGGGTTAGGAGTTAGTTTTAGAGTTAAGTGTTAGGGTTAAGTTTGCGGTTTAGGGTTAGGAGTTAGGATTAGGGATAGGGTTATGGTTAGGGTTA